>NC_140595.1:688257449-688292449 GCF_964204655.1 Triturus cristatus
GCCTTATGATTTACCCAATTCTTATTTAATTTTTCTGAAACCTAAATTTTGAAAACTAAAAACTGCATCTGAACAAAGCATTTTTTTGTATTTTTAAAGGATTATAATTGAAGATATCACTTAAAAAGGATTTTAAAATTACTATTTGGCCTAAAGGAAAAGTAATAAAAACAATTGTGGACTCCTTTGACAGAAATTATTTTGGCATGTGTGCTTTTGCGACAAGGTTTAAAGACGGTTTGTCTAGAAAAATTTTATTCATCTAGAGAAGTACTTGTAATATATATGTAATACTTCTAACAAGGTATATTTTAGTGAGGAAAGTTTTAGGGCTTTTTTTAAGCAATCTTTCAGATTGTTTTTTTTTTGCCCGCTGTTAAATGATGAATACAATTGTTTTCACTATTTTAAGTGAAAAATGAAAAATTCTGAAAACAGCAAAAAAAGGGCAAAAAATTGCTTTGTAAAATATGTAAAAACATGTAATGCTTTTTGTAATGTATGATTGAATATTAATACTTTTTTTCTTTTTTTGCAGAACTGGAAAGAAAAAAAAAAAAATTCTGTTCCCTTGCAAAATACTTTTAAATTTTTTTTTTCTTAAAATTATTATTTTTTTTTAAAATAAGTGAAAAATATTAGTATTACTCAATCCTCCCTTTTCATGCTTCCATTTCTTCACCTCTTTTTGTACATTAATTTAAAAAAAAAAAAAACATTTTAAAAAAACTTTTTGGGGTTAAGTTTATAAGTGGCTCTTAAAAGAGCCCTTGAGTTAATGGAGGGAAACAGGAAGAGAAAAACGAAAAAAAAGAAAAAACATCTATGGCCTACTGCACTCATGGGCATCAAATTTTCTCTGAATGAGATCAAGACTGGTCTCACACACAGAAATAAGTTTACCGCAATCAGTGCAGCGTGTGGACAACCTCGCAAAACAAGGTGGTCCAAAAAGAGGTGTGGAAGTGCTCGGCTGAGCTGCCGAAGATGTGCTCGGCTGAGCTGCTGCAGACGTCGTCGGTTGAGCAGGTGGAAGGTTTGCTCCAGAAGCTCGACGAAAAGTGATTGGATGCATTTTGTCAACATGCCTCAACATAGTGTGAATGCTAAAAGAATACTTCTTGTTAGGATTCCCACGTGACAAGACTTTTTGACAAAGTACACATGTAACTTTAGGTGCATTTACCTTTTTTTGTCCCTCTGGAAAAGTGAAAAACTGCCATATAAAGCTGTCTTTCTGCTTCCTGTTCCTCTGCCTCTCAAGAGTGTCCTGGTCACTGTCTGAAGATGGTTGCTGTTCAGCCATTGTCTCTCAACAACAGAATAGCTCCTTCTCCAAAGGAATCAGAACTAATAATGAGGGGAGTAGGTGTGGTTTGGGAAGAATCTGGAACTGAAAGTACTTCAAACCAATCAAAAGTGATGATTCTTGATCACATGACTTGCCATGAGGGGATTGGGTGTGGTGTTGAAACAATCAGAAACTAAAAGTAATGATAACCAATAAGAAGTGTTGTTTTATTATGCATATACCCGAGGTGCGCGCACTGCGCAAGCTCCGAGCGCGCACCTCGTGATTACGTATGCGCGAATGCGTAGGTGCGCATGTGCATACGTCATATGCGCGTACGTAGCGCGCATACGTTGAATACGCGTATACGCGACCGTTATTGCGCGTAATTTAAGCGTATGCGGAAGTAAACCGCGTGGAGCGCGTAGGACGCACGCACGCATGCGTACGTACGTACGCATACGTAATGGGTGCGCGCTCCCAGCGCGCACTATGACGTATATATGCGTACGTAAATAACGTACGACGGTATTCATAAAAAACTTACGAAATTGTACTAGGAGCGCGCTCAGAGCGCGCACCCCAAGAATTTATATAAAAAAAAAAAAGTGGAGAAAAATTAATTGCAAAAATTAAAAAAACTGTTCAACTTTATCCTAATTGAAATTTTTTTAAAAAAGCAAAAACAAATAAAAAGATACAGATAATATATAAATGAATACATAGGAATTTTATTTTTAATATAACATTTTTTTTTTAAATTAAATAATTCAAAAATTAGCATTTAAAAAACCGTACAAATTCACTGAAAAAACCAAAGGTTTCACACACGTTATAGTTAGGAGTTAGCATTTAAAAAACCTTGCAAATTCACTGAAAAAACCATAGGTTTCACACATGTTATAGTTAGCTGGACATTTCACTCGTGAAAAACCAATGAAATTCCCCCGTTATAGTTAGTTCAGCTAACTATAACTCGCGCCCCCGCAATGCACTGCTGATGACGTCACATATTACATCACTCATGACATGGTCAGTGACATCACTCATGACATCACTGATGACATCTCAAATGACATCACTGATGACATCATCCTTGTGACAGAGTGGCAGACCTCCTCTCACCCTAATATAACCTTTGATACAAACATTCAAAAATAGAGACTAAAAGTTTCAAAAAAATGGACATACCAATACCAGTTACAACAACCTCTTCAGTAATTCTAAGATCCACATACACATCCACTCATTCACCAACAGTCCTGTACAGTCACTCATACATGTACTCACTCATCATATGTACTCATACACCTATACATCCTGTTACACAATGCCTCACATCCACAGAGTTACTGACACACATAGTCACTCATGAAAATAAAGAAACAAACATACATTTACTTGCATATACAGTTATACACACACCACCACACTTACTTCTACGGGAACTTACACATACTTAGTCTTTTAAACAATCACTTATAGAAACACATACTTATTCATACGCAACTCTTTCAATCTCTCACTCTCACATATACTCAGTTATATACACCAATAGTCACATATACTAGTTTAAAACATATGTAGTTACTCATAGAGACACTATTGAGACAGTCATTCACTCACTAACACACCCATGCACACACTCATCCACCCATACAGTCCTGCACACATGCTGTCTTCAACACATACAAACAGTGAGTCACTCATTCATGCACCTATGCAGTTCGTAATACCCCCCACCGAACCATACACACACTCACACTGATACTAAAAAAACCAACTAATAACCTATATAAACACCCATGTAGCTACTCACCAACCCATGCAGCCACTTATACACAAAGTGAGAGACTGATAAAGATATTTACATATTTAAACATTACTCACTAAGCCATGTATTCACTAAGATACACTTAATCAGTCAGTTATACAATCAATTTTTCAAAAACAAATCATCCATTTAGACACTTATATACCCATTTATTCTTCCATCGACCTTGAGATATACATATATAAAACCTATTTAATTTTCAGAAAAACACACATTCACTGGATGATGTCATCAGTGATGTCATGAGTGATGTCACTGACCATGTCATGAGTGATGTAATATGTGACGTCATCAGCAGTGCATTGCGGGGGCGCGAGTTATAGTTAGCTGAACTAACTATAACGGGGGAATTTCATTGGTTTTTCACGAGTGAAATGTCCAGCTAACTATAACATGTGTGAAACCTATGGTTTTTTCAGTGAATTTGCAAGGTTTTTTAAATGCTAATTCCTAACTATAACGTGTGTGAAACCTTTGGTTTTTTCAGTGAATATATATTCACTGAAAAAACCATAGGTTTCACACACGTTATAGTTAGGAATTAGCATTTAAAAAACCTTGCAAATTCACTGAAAAACCCATAGGTTTCACACACGTTATAGTTAGCTGGACATTTCACTCGAAAAAAAACATTGAAATTCCCCTGTTATAGTTAGTTCAGCTAACTATAACTCACGCGCCCGCAATCCACTGCTGATGACGTCACATATTACATCACTCATGACATGGTCAGTGACATCACTGATGACATCACTGATGACATCTCAAATGACATCATTGATGACATCACTGATGACATCACTGATGACATCATCCAGTGACTGTGTGTTTCTGTAAAATTTAAATATGTTTTATATATTTATAGTGAAAGGCCTGTGGAAGAATGAGTGGCTGTACAAGTGTGTGAATGGATGATTTTCTAGGTGCGTAACTGGCTGTATAAGTGAGTCATTAAATGTATCTTACTGCAGACTAGTGACTAAACTGTGTGAATGTCTTCATGTTTCTGTCTGTTGGTGTATAAGTGGCTGCATGGTTTTGTGAATAGCTATATGAGTGTCTATATGGGTTATCAATTGGTTGTCTGAGTATCTGTATGGGTGCTTGAGTGTTTGTGTGGGTAGGCTGTGTGTGACTGTGCATAGATGTGTGAGTGGGTGATTCTATGGGTGCATGGTTTTAAGAGTGCATCTGTGATGAACTGTATGGATGAGTGAGTGTATGTATGGGTGTGTTAGGGATTGAATGTATATCTCAGTGGTACATTTGTGACTAACTACATATGTGAAAGGCAGTATATATGCTTGTAGGAGTATATAAGTGGGTATATGTGAGAGTGTGTGATTGTGAGAGTGGCTGTATGGATGAGTGTGTGCTTGTATCAATGATTGTATAAGAGCGTAAGAATGTGGTACTATTTTTATGAGTAAGTGAACTTGAGTGTGTATAACTGCATAGGTGATTAAATGGGAGTGTGATTAATTATTTGCATGACTGACTAGGTGTGACAGTACCTCTATGGATGATTGGTGGTGCGTGAGTGTCTATGTAGGTGCATAAATGCATATGATATTCTTGTACAGAGTGACTGTAAGTATGAGTGACTGTACATGTGAATGCGTGGAGGTGTATGTAGACCGAAGAGTTAATAAGTGGGTATGTAGTTATTGGTATTGGAGTATGTATGGTTTTGAGAATGGACGTCTGAAATTTTGAGTTCGTGTATCAACGGTTAAATTAGGGTGTGAGAAGATGCAGTAATTTATCACATTGATGATGTCATCAGTGATGTCATTTGAGATGTCATCAGTGATGTCATCAG
This sequence comes from Triturus cristatus, assembly GCF_964204655.1. Lineage (NCBI taxonomy): Eukaryota > Metazoa > Chordata > Amphibia > Caudata > Salamandridae > Triturus > Triturus cristatus. The sequence goes on from NC_140595.1 coordinate 688,262,397, forward strand.
TGATGTCACTGACCATGTCATGAGTGATGTAATATGTGATGTCATCAGCAGTGGATTGCGGGCGCGCGAGTTATAGTTAGCTGAACTAACTATAACGGGGGAATTTCAATGTTTTTTTCAAGTAAAATGTCCAGCTAACTATAACGTGTGTGAAACCTATGGTTTTTTCAGTGAATTTGCAAGGTTTTTTAAATGCTAATTCCTAACTATAACGTGTGTGAAACCTATGGTTTTTTCAGTGAATTTCAAAGGTTTTTTAAATGCTAATTCCTAACTATAACGTGTGTGAAACCTATGGTGTTTTTAAGTGAATTTGCAAGGTTTTTTAAATGCTAAATTATGAATGTTTTATTATATTTTTTAATTATTTTTCAATAAGCTACCTATGTATACAGTTATAGATTGACTGTATCCTGCAATATGGAATGGCTCAGCTCTTATTTTTTTTTATTTTGGATATAGTTGAACAGCATACTTAATATCTTCTATAAACCTATACATTTTTTTTTTTTTAAAGGGTTTTTGACCGTACACGCATGTGCGCGTGCTCCGTACGCGCATGCGCTCGTGCTCCGTACGCTCGTGCTCCGTAAGCGCATGCGCGCGTGCTCCGTACGCGCATGCGTGCTTGTACCGTGCGCGCACGGCAAGTCATGTGATTAAGAAACAACACTTTTCATTGGTTAATAGTAGTTTCAGGTCATGTGATTAAGAAACAACACTTTTCATTGGTTTATAGTAGTTTCAGTTCCAGAAACTTCCTACACCACACCCACTCCCCTCATTATTACTTCTGATTCCCTGGGAGAAGGAGCTGAGCAGCTTTTCCAGTACTCCAGTACTTGAGAATGGCAGAGCAGCAGTCTTCTTCTGGGAGTGAGCAGGAGTCCCTTGTGCTACAGAGACAGAGGAAACAGAAAGACTCTTTCATATGGCAATTTTTTACATTTCCACAGGGGCAGAAGAAGGTGAATGCTCCAAAAGTCACCTGCACCATTTGTGGTGTTGTCTTATCAAGAGGAGATCCTAAAAAGAAATATTCTTTTAGTATTTTCTCTATGATCAGGCATGTTAAAGGATTACATCCTGTGGCTTTTGCTCAAGCTGCTAGAGGCAACCCTCCAGCAGCTCAGCCGAGCACATCCGCAGCAGCTCAGCCGAGCACATCATCGGCAGTTCAGCCGAGCACTTCATCTGTGGCGGCAGCTTCACCTGCTTCTGTTCCTCTGGATATTCACCCTCTGTTCAAGAGGGTGCATATACGGTGCAATGCGTGCAATGCTCTTCTCTCTTATGGTGACACCAGCATTCCCCTAATAGAGAGCAAGATACAGCAGCACACATGCGGCACCCCATAATTTTTTTCATTTTTTTCCCCTTTGTTTCTCAATCAACACAACGGCTCTTTTTAGAGCCACCTAACTTCCAAACACTTACTTTTGTTTTTGTTCTATTTCTTTTATGATTTTTTTCCGCCGTGCGCGCACCTCATGATTTTTGGAAAAAAAATTAAAGGTTTTTTTCACCCTTTGGGATCCTTCAGGGACCCCCTGACAAAGGCTAGAGGGTCAGGAACTCTGTGCCCTGCCCCCTTTTCACGTTCTCCACCTTTCTTTTAAATGGAAACACACATTTCTTTTGGTTGCAAATTTCAACCCTTTCCAAATGATTCCTACCCCAAACATGACTTCTGCCTGCTAGCATAGCAACAGATCATGGAACACTGGTGTGAGCAGAGACGTCAGAAGTTCAGCACACAATGTTTCTAATCCAAAGAGCAAGATTGCTTAACTTTTCAAACCTAACAGCAAATCCAAAGTAATGTTCTGTGGGAACATATTTTTCTGAACCAATACAAAACATGCTTTCAAAAATGTAAACATACAGCCTAGTTTTTAGTGTAAAATGGTCTTAAACAGCCAATGAGTTCTTTTTATTTTAAAAAAAGTATATAAGCCTCCTTTTTACACCTATCTTTCATTTCATATTGCCATTCTACTGAAAGACACCTTCTGAGTGCATCCAGGTCCCCTCCTCACTCCCTGAAGTACACTGCTGTTCTACCATTTTCAAGTAAAATTGATAGCTGTTCAGCACCTTGTCCCAGGAAATAAGAAGAAATAGTGAGGGGAGTGGCTGTGGTGTTTGAAGATTCTGGAAGAGAAACTACTATGAACCAATGCTTCTGAGTGCATCCAGATCTCCTCCTCACTCCCTGAAGTAGAGTGCTCTTCTGTCATTTTCAACTAAAATTGATACCTGTTCTGCTCCTTGTCCCACGAAATAAGAAGAAATAGTGAGGGGATTGGCAAGGCATGTATAGAGTAGACGGTGTACATTTCACAGATGAAGGGAACAGAGCCTTCCTCTTGAACTTTCGACTCTGCATCGGTACTTACTTGTAGGTACCAAAAAACACTCAATGAACACAACGGCCCTTTTTAGAGCCAACCAACATCCAAACACTTAAACTTGATTTTTAATTCTATTTTTTTTACGATTTTTTTGTCGCATCTCTATGCTTCCCCTGCGCAGGCGTACAAACTGCAGCCATGCGCCGGCGCAGGCTCCCTTGCACAATGGTGCAAGGATGCCTGCATGGTGGGGAGATTGTTCTTGTGCAGGAAGGGACACGTTCCTGCACAAAAACAATCACAAGAGGCTTTTTCCTCTTTCAATGCGTGCTGTAGAATGGAGTACGCACTAAAAGAGGAAAAAACGAGGAGAAATAAAAACATTTCTCCTCGTTGTGCCTCGCTACACCACCTCTAGGGTGGTGTAGCATTCACACGCATCTCCAGAGTTACAATTTCTCGTAAATCTGGAGATGTGTCTAGTTCTATGGGTGTTGCGTGTGAACACCAACAACACCACCCATGGAACGCCCCTTCAACGCACAGTGCTGCATGTGAAGTGGCCGTATTTACGAGGAGAGGAAAAGTCACACAGAGTGGCTTTTCCTCTCCTTGTAAATATGGAGGAGCCCCCTGCGCCACCAGTATGTCATGAAAAGTCACGTAGTGATGGTGCAGGGGGCTTATAAATCTGCCCCAGAGATGTAAAGGAAAATAAGGGTAAGACAGACAAAGGGAGAGAGACAGAAACAGAGACAGAGAGCAAAGAACTGAGAAGGAGTAAGGCAGTTAGAATGACTGAGACATATGGAGACAGGGAGAGAAACATGGTTGAAAAAATAGTGATGGAGGCAGTAAACCTAGGGGAGTAGTAGAGAAGGAGTGAAGGAGTTACGAAAGAGCTGAAAAAGAAGAAGAGAGAGGGAAGGGGAATGAGAAAAGCAGAGTGAGGAGAAGTGAAAAAAATGGATCATAAAAGTGAAGTGGTGAGAAATACACATATTTTAAACTTACCTGACCAACACAATAACTTAATTAGAAACAGTTTTTTTTAATTGCAAGAAAAATGGATTCAATTTCCTAAATTTTCTTTCTAGATCTGAAAAAAAGAAAAAAGTATTAATATTCAACAATACATTTTTGCAAACAGTACATATATTTTCATTTTTTACAAAGTAATTTTTGCCCTTTTTTTGCTGTTTTCAGAATATATTGAACTTCACTGAAAATAGTGATATCAATTGTATTCATCACTTAACAGCGAGCAAAAAAATAAACAATCTGAAAGATTATTTAAAAAAGCCCTGAATGTATCCTCAGTAAAACATACCTTGATAGAAATGTAACATATATATTAAAAATATCTTCTAAGAACAATAACTATTTGCAATATATAACGTCTGTAAATCTTGTTGCTTAAGCACATACACCAAAATAATATCTGTCAAAGAAGTCCACAATACCAAGATTTACCTTTCCATGAGGCCAAATGGTAATTTTTAAATCCTTTTTAAGTGAAATACCCAATGTTAATCGTATAAAATTGAAATAATGGTTTCTTCAGATGCTGCAACTTGTATCTAAAATTTTGGTTTTACAAAAATTAAGTAACAATTTCGTAATTCTGCAGGCAAACGTTGCTTGAAAATCAATTGAGAATCATTACACAGTGTCCAGCCTTTTCCACATTTTAGATAAACTGTGTAATGACCAGAAGTTATAGAAGGCCCATCATGAAAAATTATTGCAACTGCAACAAAAGTTTTTCCTGATATTGATAATTGATTTCCTACAAACTTCTTTATTAAAGTGTCTAATTTTGTTCCATCAGCTCTACAAAGTTGTATCATTAAAATTACATACTGTCCATATTTCTTTAAAAATAACGTTGATAACATTTCTGATTTACATTGAGAACATTCCATGTTGTGATTTGCATCTTTAACTAATTTACTAAAAGTCACTGATTTACTCTCTGGTAATGTTAAATATATGAACCTTTCAGAATCAACATTAGTGCTGCATGTGTTCAAACAATTTTCATAAGAATGTTCCCATTTACAAGAGAGACCAAACATATTTTCTATTTCTACCCCTTCATCTTCCAGTACCATAAGCATATACATTAAGAATTCCTGAGCATCTTGCTGGACATTTTCTGTAAACTGTATACATCCAGAACATACATCTAAAAGATTTCTAACATCAGAAGCACTTTCTATTTTAGTTTTATCATTACTCAGCTTCTCATAAAGGAAACTCAGCAGAGAACAGAATCTTTTTTCATGATTTAGTATTATCTGCTCTATCAAACTTTCAAGATAAAATACAACATTCAGCACTACATTAGCGTAGCAGTTGACACCAGAGCTATTTTCAAAATGACAACCAACAACCTCTTCAACATTGTCCTTTTTCTTTTTGCTTGCAATCACATCAGTCTCTATTTGTTTACTCTTCTGTACATCCTCATTACAGATATTCTCAATTCTCCTTTTCCGACAAACAACACGTTTTTCAAACACAGGATACTGACCTAAATGAGGAGCATAGCTTCTTCTTAATCTATTATACTCCTTTACACAATTTGCATCAGCACTAACTTTTGACTCATCAAAGTCTATCATGAATAAACAAGATATTTTTTTCACGCGTGACAAAGCAACATATGCCATACCTTCTTTAAACACACTAGATCCAATGTTTACAAAAGCACTATCTACAGTTAATCCTTGAGATTTGTGAATAGTTACAGCATATGCTAGAGAAAACGGAAACTGCTTCCTACGTACATATAAGTCTTTCACAAGCAAAAAAAGAACTGAACAACGACTAATGTCTTTAACCTCTTCAATCTGATCAAATTTTATTTTTAAAAATTCAATTCCATCTTTTTTCTGGCAATTAACAAAACCCACAACTTTATCCATAGCTCCATTCACTAAACCTTTTTCTACATCCAAATTACGTCTTAAAATTACTCGACAGTTCATACATACATAAAGATTCTTTTCTAAACCAGCTGTTTTCGATATGTTTTTCTCTAGAGAATCCAATTTAGTTGTTAATTTGCTTGTTAATATAATAGTTATTCCTTCATGCTGTATTTTATCCACAGCTTCCAGTTTTATAATCTCTTCATTTTCCAATTTAAAAGTTCTTGATTGAATATAGAGCATTCATGTAGTGTTGGCATTAAGCAGATTACAGTAGTTTTTTCTGCAATTTTCTTGTATATTTTCTCTGGAACTATTTGTTCTGTTGGAAACAAATTACATAGCAATCGACTCTGTAAAGCTTTTCTGCCATGTTCTGTGAGTAGTCCAATTCTGATATCTTTGAGAATACTTGCATAATCTTCATTGTTTGCTTGCCGCATATTGGTAATGAGTTCTTTGTACTGAAAGTATGTCCAAATATTCACATTACCTATGCTTCCTAATGACTTTTTTGTGTCTTCATGTGTAAGAGTCTGAAATGCTGGTTGTCCTTTAACTGGAGTGAGCTGCAGTAGATCCCAAAAAACTATAACATGTTTTCCTCCAAATAACACGTCATAGTCTGTCTTTAGAATTTGCTGCATTCTTAAATGCACAAAGGCAAGCATTAAGTTTGATACCATGCTTACCTCATCAATAATGAGAACTTTCATTTTCTTCAATACTCTTGAAACTTCAAAACATGCTTCTCCTGTTAGCTTGTGGTATTGTATTTTGTTCTCATGCTCTACTGGTAACATTAGCAAATGATGTAAGGTAATTCCTTTTATGTTATATGCTGCTAACCCAGTTGGAGCAGTAACAACACAAGACAAGGTTGAATCAGTTTTTTTCTGTAGGTAGCTTCTAATTACTTTAATTAAGAAACTTTTTCCAGTTCCAGCTTGTCCACTCACATACATTCTGATTGGTTTAAATGATGTGCATGAGCACTCTTAATTTTCATGTAGTATTCCATGATCAATTTGTTTGGTGATTTCCTCATAAATTTGTTGTTGTTCATCATTCAGTTGTTGTTCCAAATTTGGTAAGTTTATTAAATCTTCCTGAGCTTGATTCATAGCGGTTTCCACTTCAGTCATGGCTATTGCAGCTTCATTTTCTACGATTGGTTGTCCTAGAGGATCTTGACTGAGCGTCCCAGAACTTTGACTGTCTTGAGAACTGTCTCTAGCTACTTCAGCTGCAATTGTTGCTTCTTGTTCAATTTCTTCATTTAACATTTATACATAAGTTGTGAAAGTACTGCATTCTATGCTATCTTTGCATGCATTAAAGGAATCTTCATAGCTCTGAAAATGTCCAAGTAATTCATCCTCTGAACGCCATGGTTTAAACAACTGTAAAAGTGCTAAGTAGTAAAATTCCTTCTTGTCAGTAGTGTCGCAACTCAGCTCTCTGTGATTAATCAAACTTCCTTTTGTTTGTTTCACCAAACATCCTTCCTCACCAATGACTTTATATTTTCCATTGTTGATGTCTTCTGTGGCATTCCATTTAAAAATGTAGTTCTGCAGCACTTCATAGAGACACATGTTCTCAAGATGATGACTTCTCTTTGGGTAATATGTGCCCAACATATTTGTTCTTAAAATGTCTGTACTTTCTGGTTCGTACTCTGCTAAATATTCAATTTCTCGAATTGATTTCAATACCCGATTTCGCATTCCTGCAAGGCCTAAACTTACCCAAATTATTCTTCTGGATTTGGAGTACAGACTTGAGGATGATAACCTATCTGAGCATTCGTAGGACCCAATTTCTCGATGCCATAACATCTTTAAACTGAAACTGTATAGCTTTTTACTGACAATCTTCTCATGAGAAATCTCTTCCCACATTTCTTTCAATTCCGTTTTCTCAGATTTAGTGATGTAAGATGTGACATACCGAGCAACAGCAATAGAATTGTCAGCTACATACTGAATATCCATGTTAGCATTCCACATGGATAAAATGACTGGGTTGTAGTCATTTATATATTTTGACTCTTCTTTTCTTCTTAGGTTGTAGGTATTTTTAGGCGATTTTCTTGTAATAGTATGTCGCACAGCTGACATAAAACTGTTTACTCTTCCTTTTGAAAGAACAGGTCGTGGAAATCCAAATCGACATTTTGTGTAGAATTTATCTTTACTCTTGTACTTTCGTCGACAGTATTTTCCACACCGATGACTTTGGAAACGTAAAACTTGCTCTTTTAAGTTTTTTTCTTCTGTGCTTTTAGGTATAGCACATGTTGCATATTCTTCAATGAAAGATAAAACTGCATCATCAGAATCTGTTCCAAATTTTGGGGCATCCTTGATCCACAACAGCATATGAATATGAGGAGCACCTCTTGCTTGGTACTCTTTTCTCCAAAAGAAATCCACAACTTCTCCAAGAGGTGGATTTTTTTTATTGCAGATGAAGGACATCATAGCCTCAAATCTATGATTGAAATATCTGCAAACATTAACCGGATCCAATTAGCACAATTCTCCTGCTGTCTTGTATTGGATGTTTTCAATATTTGAATTTGCCTCTTGAAGAAAATCCAGTAAATCATCCCAAGCGTACTCAGCACAGCTTTGGGTAAGGAACCATGTAGGAGTTCCTAAATTCCGTAACATACATTTCAATTCTCCATGGCGTCGGTACCAATATTCATTAGTCTCACGCTGACAAGTCATCAGATTAATCAATTGTGATTCCAAATGATCATCTCGCTGTTGCACTTTGTTCAGAAAATCCTTTGCAGACACATTATGTAGATGTACTCCAATTTTTAAAATGTGATTTACTGCATAAGCTAGTGCAGACAAGTCACTTTCAAATAAAAGATGGAACAAATAAGGAATACTTTGACGAAATCTTGGATCTTCTGCATATAATCTTGTAGTCCGATACTCGGAAGCAGGAATCTGTACTGGACGTTCATCATATCGTCCACCTTTTCCTGTAGGAAACAGCTGGGGAAAACAACGAGCTTCCAAGCTCTCCTCCCATACACTCACGGGAGTTCCTTTTGCTTTTTGAAGAGGATGTATGCTGAAATGTTCATAAATTTCTTCTTCTTTTGACTTATCCACTTTTTCAATTTGCCCAGTTGGTATTCCTGTGTCTGCTTGTAAAACTTCTTCATCTTCATCCATATAAATTGATTCATACCATTTATTATTTCTTTTCAAATATAAATTTGCTCTTTGTACTTTTCGTACATCTACCAGCTCCTGCCAAATTGTCTTATTCTTTGTAGGTACACCATTAACCAGAATAACTAATGGTTCAGTTTCCAAACTATCTGCATCAATTGTTTCAATATTTTTTTTTCAAATCTAATGGCAAATAGACAACTCTTCCTTTTAAACCTCTTTGTAAATCTGAAGGAGGTAATTTACCTGTTTTGAGCTCCATACGAACTATAGTCTGAAACGGATGGACAAATTGAATGAGTATAGACTCATACATATTTAAATCAGAAAGTTCTGCAGGAATATCAACCAATTCTAAATTATTATGTACAGCTCTAGCTGGCATTTTATTTTCTTCTAACTTGTTATAACAGTATTTACCAATACGCTGATCTTCACCCAAATCAAAACAATTTTCCAGAAATAAATATGTAGCATAATCCTTCCACTTAGAATTATTTTCTTTTTCACTTTTTTTTATACAGATCAACATTCCTTGTTTGAGTTTTATAATGGCTTCTCCGGCAACAAATACAAGTAATATTTGGTCTTTCATTAGAGATGATATTAAATTTTGCCATTTGATCTTCAAAATTTTTTACTAACAGTGAGTTTTACATTCTCTTCCATATTTTCTTCAATAACTGTGTCATTTCCTGCACTTTCTTGCTCTGGACCAAAGTTACACAACTCAATATCCTCACAAACCTTCTTCACATCTGATACAGATCCACGGAACAGAGCACTATTCAAGTCATTTAACTTTAGTGCTGGACTTTTAGCAAAATACAATCTTCTCACAAATTTTCTCATTTCAGTATGATGAACTGCCAGCATCCTAAAATGGTGAAAAACACTTTGACAAACTTTCCTAGAAAGACAAGCCAGAGAATGTCCTTGCAAACCAGTATTCTCTCTCACTCTGCATGGATCTAGTCTTTGAAGCACCTTAATCTTCTGTTTAACACTTTTTTTACTATATCCTCTTAGAAAGTCACATAATTTATCAATAGATTCCTGTCGTACAGTACAAATACTACTACAATTCCTAGTGTACACTGGGGCTTTAGGACCTCTCCCCATAACCTCATCAGCTAACACTTCTTCCTCATTTCTTGGAACCATTTTCTCCTTTTCCATTACACTACCATCCTTGACTTAATAAGCTCGACCACTGGTGTCAACTGCATGCAGCAAACTATTACTTTGAAGATAACTCTCTTCATTAAAAAATGGTCCAGTACTTGAACTATGCTTCCATTCTCCTAAGAACACTTTACAAAAGTAATTTTTTTTCACTACTCTTTTCCTTTTGCTTTTTGACTTCATTACATTGACTATTTTATCTAATGTGCGGATCCTGTTCAAAATTAAAATGAATAGTTTTCTTTTTAATTCCAAAGCCTTTGCAACAATTGATTCAATATGTTTCTTTTTCTTATAAAATTTGGCTTTCTTCCTATATTTTTTCACATCCTTTAGCAAATTGAACATCACTCTTCTCTGAAACATTTTTCTACAAATGTTTTTAAAATCTATTTTTCTTTTTAAGTCATTCTTTCTTACTTCTGATTGTACATTAGCATTTAGTATATTCTGTCAATTCAATTCAATTCCACTTTAATCGATTACTTAAAATCATAAAAGCACGAACAACAATTACATACAAAAACACATACAAAATACAATAAATAACACTATTAAATTCATCTTAAAAACCAATCATAAAAATTATTTCATTGCTCAGAAAGCTAAAGTGCATAAACAGGGATAATCACATGAAGAATAGTTTACAATAAGAACAAACCATGTCTAGTAAAGCAATAAGGATCTAGTAAGTCTGATTCTACCCCTCAGCCTAGCTGCAGCCACAAGAAAGGACGCTACACAAAAAATTTCCCAAGTATTGGATAGCAGTTGTAGATAAAGTAAGGCAGGTTTGGCCTGAGAAAAACCCTTCTGTCTTAGTAAGGGAACCAAGAACTTCCTCCGAATCAAAGCATAGTGTTTACAGAATAAAACAAAATGTAAAGTATCTTGAATAGAGTAATTATCGCAGGAGCATAGCTCAGCATCCTCAGGTTTAGACCAAATCGGATAGTTCCCCAGAGTAAAATGTATTAGGTTGAATCGGAATCTAGTCAGAAGCCAGCGATGAAATGGTTTGGTGACTATTTGCAGGTAGGGTTCTAGAGACAAAGTAGTTTTTAATAGGCAATAAGCCCTTACTGAGGGTTTTTGTATCTCGTTCCCTTCCCTCTCCAACATCATCAGTTTTAAAAAATTAATTTTTACCCATTTCAGATCGTCCTTCCTAATGTTTTCCGGATGATCATATAGCTCCTGACGTCCCAATTTGGTGAACATAGATTTAACGTAAACCAGCCACTTGATGTTACTAGCTCTATCCAGTTTAATACAGTCCCCTAATATCTCTTGGTTGAGAGTTAAATCTGAATTGAGCCACACTCTGAGCCAGCAAAGTAACGGCGCCAAGCTCAGAGTGTCAGATAAAAAACCCAAACCCAATTCCTGATGTAATGAAAAATTAGGGGTAGATTGTGGTAATGAGAGCAGTTTCCGCAAGAAATTATTTTCCACGACCTGTAGATCTAATTGGGGTTTATACCCCCAGATCGCGGAGCCATATCCTGCTATAGCCAGACACTTAGAGGTGTATATTTTAATAATCGCCTCCATAGGTCTTGCCCCCAATCGTTTGACAAAGCCTCATACAGCAGAAGTTGATCTAGTTACTGCGTTCTTTTTTAGCTTTTGTTGTGGGGCCCAAGTGCTCCTTTCATCAAAAACTACCCCCAAATAGGTAAAAGAGGGGACCGCAGACACTAATCCTCCGTTACAGTAGAAAGTTCTTGGTTTTGTAACTCTACGGCCTGTTGTCAGGACATGCGATTTACCAATATTTACAATTAGGTCCAGGGACAGCATAAACTCGCCAAAAGAATCTAAAAGACGCTGAAAGCCTACCGCTGTCCTGGCCAATAAAAGCGCGTCGTCCGCGTATAGGAGAACTGGGATTAAAGTATCTCCTACACGCGGAATATCCAAACTTGCTTTAGTATATTCTGTCGATTGTCTTGTTATTTTCTACTTGAAACACTATTTGCATTGGATATATTTTTTACATTTTTTCTTTGCTTGAGGATATTTTTTATAAAATCCTTAGTCTGCTTACCAGAAGACTTTTTCTTTTTTCCAACATGAGGTTCTTCAACTAATTTTTTTTGTCCAGTTGTCTTCAAATATAGATGTTGTTGCTGTTCTTTTCTCTTTCTTGATTTTATAGGCATCTTTAATTTATTTCAGTGTTGTTCAACAATACCTGAAAGAAACTTAAAAAAAAATACCTTTATGTAATTTAAATATATTACTATATTTTTTATGAGCTTTTCAAATCCTATCATATGAGCTGTCCCTTTCCTACGACTGCAAGTCTTACACAATAAAAGCTACACAAATTAAATCTCTGACAACAATTCCTGTGTGCAGACAGACTAATGGTGTGATTCTAGGCAGAAAACGATATTTCATTGGCAATTTCAAAGCACATTTACTACTGTGGGAGAGCAAGTGATAATTACTGTAACAGCCTGACACATTTTCCTTCTAGTTTAGAGAGGTAGAAAAGAGCACATGTCCTAACAGCTACTTGAGACCATGAGCATGTGGAACCTGGATGAGTGATTAGACTAGAGCAAAGGAAATGAGCCTTGGTGACATTGAATGTGTTAGTGTTACACACTGCTATCTGATATACCACACAGTTCTGAATACTTAGCATGGGACTGCAGGAGAAGCAACTGCCTGTGTGCTAAAAGTGTGTTTCTGGAGACTGTGTATTGTCAGGTGCAAGAGAGATCTGCATGGACGCTTCCACAACTGCATGAAGACTGCAGAGATGTATATAAGAGTACATGTGTGGTAAGGGATAATTGGAGTTTTGAACATGTAGGAACTACCTCACCCATTGCAGGAGTGGAAGGAAAATCTACCATGTTGATTTCAAATGTGTTAGCATTTGCCTTTCATTTGTGAGATAGTGATTTGTGCTGAATGCTAACCATCACAGTTCAAGAAAACAAGCTGCCCCTTTCCTACGATTGCAAGTCTTACAGAACAACAGCAACACAAATTAAATCTCTAACAACAATTCCTGTGTGCAGACAGACTCATGGTGTGATTCTAGGCAGAAAACGATATTTCATTGGCAATTTCAAAGCACATTTACTACTGTGATAGAGCAAGTGATAATTACTGTAACAGCCTGACACATTTTCCTTATATTTTAGAGAGGCAGAAAAGAGCACATGTCCTAACAGATACTTGAGACCATGAACATGTGTTACCTGGGTGAGTGATTAGACTGGAGCAAAGGAAATGAGCCTTAGTGACGTTGAATGTGTTAGCGTTACACACTGCTATCTGAAATACCACACAGTGCTGAATACTTAGCATGGGAGTGCAGGAGAAGCAGCTGCCTGTGTGCTAAAAGTGTGTTTCTGGAGACTGTGTATTGTCAGGTGCAAGAGAGATCTGCATGGACGCTTCCACAACTGCATGAAGTCTGCAGACATGTATATTAGAGTACATGTGTGGTAAGGATTTATTTGGAGTTTTGAACATGTAGGCACTACCTCACCCATTGCAGGAGTGGAAGGAAAATCTACCCTGTTGTTTTCAAATGTGTTAGCATTTGCCTTTCATTTGTGAGATAGTGATTTGTGCTGAATGCTAACCATCACAGTTCAAGAAAACAAGCTGCCCCTTTCCTATGAGAGCAAGTCTTACAGAACAACAGCAACACACATTAAATCGCTAACAACAATTCCTGTGTGCAGACAGACTCATGGTGTGATTCTAGGCAGAAAACGGTATTTCATTGGCAATTTCAAAGCACATTTACTACTGTGATAGAGCAAGTGATAATTACTGTAACAGCCTGACACATTTTCCTTATATTTTAGAGAGGCAGAAAAGAGCACATGTCTAGCTACTTGAGACCATCAACATGTGTTACCTGGGTGAGTGATTAGACTAGAGCAAAGGAAATGAGCCTTAGTGACGTTGAATGTGTTAGCGTTACACACTGCTATCTGAAATACCACACAGTGCTGAATACTTAGCATGGGAGTGCAGGAGAAGCAGCTGCCTGTGTGCTAAAAGTATGTTTCTGGAGACTGTGTATTGTCAGGTGCAAGAGAGATCTGCATGGACGCTTCCACAACTGCATGAAGACTGCAGACATGTATATAAGAGTACATGTGTGGTAAGGATTTATTTGGAGTTTTGAACATGTAGGAACTACCTCACCCATTGCAGGAGTGGAAGGAAAATCTACCCTGTTGTTTTCAAATGTGTTAGCATTTGCCTTTCATTTGTGAGATAGTGATTTGTGCTGAATGCTAACCATCACAGTTCAAGAAAACAAGCTGCCCCTTTCCTACGAGTGCAAGCCTTACAGAACAAGAGCAACACAAATTAAATCTCTGACAACAATTCCTGTGTGCACACAGACTCATGGTGTGATTCTAGGTACAAAACAGTATTCCTGGGTGATACCAGTACACCTTAACTTATGCTGAAGACATACTCCATAATATCGTACAAGTTCAAGGCAGTTAAATGTCTTCCAAAACTTAAAATGTAAAACACAACTTTAAAAGAAGAAACACATTTCTATTATTTATATCAAAATACACCACATACATCCCCTCTCAAATTCATAACTCACCTTTAAAAGTAGTTAGTTGAGAAAGAAATGTGGCACTCACACAGCAGATTATCAGAGCCAGAATCTCTGAGCTGTACACCTCTCACCAGAACCAGTAAATGGCAAACTTTCCCTCTCTTTTTTCACACATATACATGTTAACTTCAAATCACATTGCTTCCCACATTTTTTCAAATGGAAACACACATTTCTATTGGTTGCAAATTTCAACCCTTTTCCAAATCATTCCTACCCCCAACATCACTTCTGCCTGCTACCATAGCAACAGGTCACTGGTGTGAGCAGAGAGGTCAGAAGTTCAGCACACAATGTTTCTAATCCAAAGAGCAAGAGTGCTTGACTTTTCAAACATAGCAGCAAATCCAAACTAATGTTCTATGGGAACACATTTTTCTGAACCAATACAAAACATGCTTATAAAAATGTAAATATACAGCCTAGTTTTTAGTGTGAAATGGTCTGAAACAGCCAATGAGTTCTTTTTATTTTAAAAAAAGTTTGTAAGTCTCCATTTTAAAACTATCTTTCTTTTCACATTGCCATTCTACTGAAAGACACCTTCTGAGTGCATCCAGATCTCCTTGAAAGATGTTCACAGTGTGGATTGTAGGTCATAGCTATGTCTTCTGGAGTGAAAGGTATGCAGAAAAAAGAGGTATTGTGAAAGACCTTGCTTTGCCAAATGTAGACATTAAATGGATTGGTCAGAGAGGGTTAAAGTGTCACTAATTAATGCCTTTGGTGAAATCCTTTCTACATCTCCCACAGCCTAACCCTATAATTGTGCACTGTGGTGGAAATCACCTAGGCACTTTAACTGGGGTTGGTCTGGAAATGCTTGTTAAGACACCTTTGTGCAATTGATGTCACTTTTTCCACAAACTACCTTTGTATATTCTAATATATGCCAAAGGCAAAAGTGGAACTGGTCCAACCAATATTGTCCGCAGATTGACAAAGCAAGAAAGCACGTCGATAAGTCTGTTTCTGCTTTCCTCAGAGACTATGGTATGGGTTCTATATACCACAACAACTTGCGTTACAACATGCAAGGCATTTATAGAGGAGACGGTGTACATTTCAATGATGAAGGGAACAGAGTCTTCCTTTTGAACTTTCGACTCTGCATCGGTACTTACTTGTAGGTACCAAAAAACACTCAATGAACACAACGGCTCTTTTTAGAGCCACCTAACATCCAGACACTTACACTTGATTTTTAATTCTATTTTTTTAATGAGTTTTTTTCTGCAGTGCGCGCACCTCGCGATTTTTTGAAAAAAAATAAAATGTTTTTTTCACCCTTCGGGATCCTTCAGGGACCCCCTGACAAAGGCTAGGGGGTCAGGAACTCTGTACCCTGCCCCCTTTTCACGTTCTCCACCTTTCTTTTTCACACACAAAATGGCGGCCGACACTTCCTGATTTCGACCGATTCGAATGTTGACTGACATGTAACCACCAATCAGAATGACGCTCGCGCACGTTATGGTGTGCGCACGGTGCACGCACGGTGCGCGCATATAGATATATATGTACTTTTAACTGCAATTTTCTCAGGAACTACTGAACAGATTACCACCATATATGCAAAAGGCACATGCCTGACCTGAGGACTACCTCTCTGCCAAATTTCAAGTAATTCTGTTCAGTCGTTCGGGCTGTACCTTCAACTAAAGGTCCTATGCAAAAATGCATGGGGAAAACGCGTTTTGGGGCCCCCCTTTTTCTCGGCCCCCGCTTGACGAATCACCCTGAGACTTTCAGGGTAGGAGCTGAGTGGAGCGCCCCATTAGTTTTGAAAATTTCGCGAGGATTCGTCAACCGGTGCCAAAGTTATTCAAAATAGAATTTTGAGATTTCCTATGGAAACACGGTCCTAACTATAACTATCTACTGGCGACCGCCAGTAGATAATATGTATCTGTGTATATGTATATGTATGTGTATATATAGGTGTATGTATATGTGTATATATATATGTATGTATATGTGTGTCTATATATATGTATGTATGTGTGTATGTATATGTGTATATATATATATATATATATATGATCTTTATATATTTTATAAAGATACTTTTGCCAGTTTTGTCTTCTCTGAAGCCTATACATATCGTTAGATGAATGTGCCTTTACATTTGCCATTTTTTCTGATCATTTTTCTGACAATTTATTAAGACAATTCGAAGATTTTACAGCTTTTCGAATTGGGTAATGTTGACTTTTAGATGAAAAAGTAGTTCTTTTAGGGAATCAGCTGCTGCTATGCAACGTTACTATTTTGCACACTAGGGGCCTCATGTAGGTAGCGAAATACCGGTCGGTAACGGCCGATTTTCGGTAAATATGCCGTTACCGACCGGTATTCAGACAAGTGAGATGTAGGAGTCCAAAAACCACTTTTCGGTAAATATGAGGCGGTAAATACCGATTCATAGTTACCGAATTCTAAAATACCGATTCATATTTACCGAATACACAATTAACGAATCGGTAAATATGAAGTGGTAAATATGAAGTGGTAAAAATCTAAAATGACATGTAGGAGCAGTCGGTAATTAAGAAATCCAGGAAAATCGGTAAATAAGAGTCGGTAATTAACACGGATGGAAAGCAGGTGGTAACCATCAACAATGCACATAAGCAATCCCAAAATGCAACAGCGTGGACAACATGGCCGCCATGTACGTCATTGCAAGGCGCCTACGTCTACAGGCAGCAGGACTGAGGGTGTGGCGACGGGAGGAACAAATCTACAGACAGCGCATCACACTATTCCAGCTGACTGATGCAGAGATACATGAGAGGTACAGGCTACACCCCGAAACCATCATGGACCTGATAAGGGACCTGCACCCACTCCTGGACCAGCCAACAAGAAGGGCGCACGCCATACCACCACATGTGCAGGTGCTCTGCAGCCTACATCTACTGGCATCCGGCAGTTATCAGGTGGTGACAGCTGCGGTGGGTGGTGTATCCCAGAGTTGCCTGTCCCGTTTCTTCAGGAAGTTCCTGGATGCCATGATGCAGAGAATGCACCACTACATAAGCTTCCCAAACACACAGGCTGCACTGCAGAAAACAAAAACAGACTTTTATCACATGGCACAGTTCCCCCATGTCATCGGCTGTATTGATGGTACACACATCCCAATCTGTCCACCAGCTGATACAGAGCACATCTACAGGAACAGGAAGTCCACCCACTCCATCAATGTGCAGGTGATCTGTGATGCAGGGAACATCATCACAGATATTGTTGCAAAGTTTCCTGGGAGCACCCACGACTCTTACATCTTCCAGAATAGTGGGATATACACACGACTGAGTGCCGGAGAATTCGGAGAGGGATACCTGCTGGGTAAGTAACAGTGACGCCCCTTGAAACCTGCAAATCAGAGTGTATAGAGGCATGTAACTGATGGTTCCCTTTTACTCATCCAGGCGACAGTGCATATGCATGCCGGTCATTCATCCTCACTCCCTACCTACACCCAGCAACCCAGAGTGAGAGACGATACAACGTGGCCCACAAATCTACACGCAATGTGGTGGAGCGCACGTTTGGACTACTGAAGAGCAGGTTCCGCTGCCTCCACAAGAGCGGAGGCGCACGCCAGTACAAACCCATCACCTGCTGCAAGATAATTGCCACTTGTGCAATGCTGCACAACCTTGCCACGAAAAAAGGTACAGATGTGGAACTAACATATGTTGAGGACAACGAGGATGAGTCAGGCCAGCCAGAGGGCAGCGCAGCTAGAGTGCCAACTGCAGTCGATGGGAGAGAGAGACGGGCAGAGATCACATGCAACTATTTCTGAGTAAGTGAGGGGACACAGCGAGTTGTGAGAAGTCATGACGTAGTTTAATGTGGCACCACGCCATGAACACATGAACAGGCCAATCTGGCAATATGCCATCTATACAATGAGTATGTCCAGGGTTACGTCACCCAATGGCAAGTGGATAAGCAGGGCCACATCAATGTTTGCGCATACGCGCTGCAGTGGTGGATTGCACGGCCTGTGCATCCTCACTAGAGCCAACCCCAAGCCGCCTGCTGCTCCTGCGTGCTTCGGGGACGGGGGGTGTGATGCTGCTGCTGGTGTCGATGCTCTCCGCAGCATCCCCTGCAGCAGTTGTCGACGCCTGACTACTCAATAGCACCCCTAGTGCACTTGTCACCTGCACCATCCCCCGAGACAGGTCGCTGCAGCACTGTGTTAGGCCCTCCTGCATCGTCACAGAGCGCCGGCAAAGTAGGGAAGTCGCAGTTGCCAGACGGTTGAGTGCCCTGCTGGTAGTGTCCCTTCGCTGGCGTTCCCGGCGCCGTGCTTCGATGTCAGCATCTAATTTGCTGCACAACTGCTGGATTGACTGGGACATGTCCCGAATGCCCGCAGCCATGCCGCCAATGTTTGTGTCCATGTTGACTAAGCTTGTCTTCATCACCCGCATGTGCCTCTGGACTGACATAACTGCCTTTGATTGCAGGCGCTGTTGCTTCAACATTTGGCCCTCGAGCCCCAAGAAGACACCATGGCCGTCAGTGGGTGCTGGTGGACTCTGGACACGCGACCTGCGGCGCCCTCTTGCTCCCGTCTGTGCTGCCTGTGAGGTGTGGGGCACAGTGGGATGGCTCCCTTCCTGGGGCCCGGTGCGGTCTTCTGGGCCCATGCTGTCGTCTGACGAGGTGTCTAAGGCTCGTAGCCTGGCTGCTGGACGCCTCCTCATTCTCACACCTGCAAGCGGAGATGTGGCCGGTGAATCGAACATGAGTGGCGATGCTGGCTCTGGTGGTGGTGATGCTGGCTCTCGGTGAGGTGATGCTGGCTCTGTGTGCGGCGAGGCTGGCTGCGTAGGTGGTGCGGCTGCAAGTGGGCCTGCTCCCTGGTCTGCACTCGTGCTGGCTAGAGGTGATTTTTGTGGCCGGTGTGCCGTCTCCCCTGCAGCATGCCCTGTACTGCATGATGTCACATCTGTGGACAGAAAAACAACATTGGCTCAGTGTCCCCGAAGGGCTGCATTGCAAGCGTCACAATAAATCATTTCACATTCCAATCTGTCCTCTGTCTCCTTGTGCCTCGAGTGCGTGACATGCCTTGTTGCCCTGTGACATTTACGTCATGGTTAGTGTTGCCCTGACTACATCTCCCGGAATGCATTGCCTGTCTGCACTGACACGTGTGGACTGCAGTGTGATTCTCGTTTCACAATGGGGGATGTGGGATAGGGGTAGGGGAGGCTACATTGCTGTGCTTTCGTCTTACCTTGGTGTGTTGCGGCTCTGGCAGAGCTGTCGGCGTCCCCAAGACCCACGACGCTCTCTTGCTCGAGTGTGGCCGCCACCAGCTCCTCCAGTTCGGTGAGGGCAGGTGCCCTGTTGGTTCCACCTCCGGTCTGGCTGGCCTCCTTCTGGATGTCGCCCATCTTCCTCTTGGTCACAATCCTCAGGTCATACCAGCGCTTTTTGAGGACCTCAATGTCCCTGTGGGTCACTCCCACAGCATTGACCTGCGCCTGGATGGCCAGCCATATGTTGCGCTTTTCGGCCTCAGGCACTTGCAGGGATTGCCTCCCAAACAGCTTCTGGTGCTGCTTCACCACCTCCTCCACCAGCACCTGGAGTTCCTTGGGGCTGAATTTGAGCTTCCTCCTCCTTTCCCCTCCGTCTTTCTGTGTTCTCTGGCTGGACATGCTGTTCGTTTCCCGCTCGCACATGCAACTGCTCCCTGCCTCTCCTCTGCACTCCAGGCCTCTCCAGGGTCGGCTAATTATGTACACCTGCCTGGGTGTGGCCACTTCGGCTAATTGTGTACACCTGCCTGGGTGTGGGCAGTTCCTGGTTGGGTGGGCTGTCGTTGCACAGGATTAGCTGTTTCGTCAAGTCATGTGATGTTATTTACCGAATCCGTACGTACCGATTCGGTATTTTCCGAATCGGTAGATACCACCTCGGTATTTTCCGATTCGGTAGATACCACCTCGGTATTTTCCGAATCGGTAATTATCACCTCGGTATTTACCGAATCGGTGAATTCCGATTCGTATTTACCGAATGTTACCGAATCGGTAACTGTTACCGAATTTTTACCTACATATAACTTACCGATTCTAATTTACCGATTCGGTACGGCTCGGTATTTAAGAACCGGTAAAATTTATTTACCTACATGAGGCCCTAGATGTTTTGCACACCTTTGCACATTTGCACATACTCTCTTTTTCATATTTCGGCATTCTTCGGTTTCCAATATAATATAAAGCATTGGTGCTAAATCTATTTTTTTATGATATGCTTTTTTAAAAAGGTGTTTATGAATGATATCAATTCCATTACATGTTGAGCGGTTTTAATGTATTTATGTATAATTTTATCTTGTGATTATGTGCTATAATATCAATGTCTTCGCCCGCCTTATAATTTTTTGTATTAGCATGGTATTAATTTATTGATGAGCAATCAGCTAGGTGCACTTGCGCTCTATATTTGACAATGTCCATATTGATACTTATATTTATATTCAATAGTCCATTTTATTGAATATTGATGCATTTGCATTGTATCAACTTTATAATGGAGGGTTTACAACTATATGTTTGATATAAGCACTGCCACTTTAGTTACATATTTACATTGATATCTTCATGCTCATGGGATTTATTTCATCTCCCAAACATAGTGACATTGTAATGATATATTTTTGATTGATTTTTGTTAGCCTTTTAACCACCTTTTAATTATTGGATATGGTGCCGATCTTTAGTCTGTTTTTCATTATTATTCACGGTGTTCACTTGTGTTGATAGGCAGTTGAGTATGTTTTCTGCCTTTCTTATTCAAATTGCATTCAGATCACGGAACATGTCATGTGATCAAGCTCGCGCGATGCGAGCGAAACGCGTCATGGCAGGCACTATGCCTGATCATCTGGTGGTGATTTTCTACCAATAAATGTTTTCACTGCTGTCAACTTTAATCTGAAGTCCTCGTGATTCGTGTGGGTTGCGCTGAGGTCCGTGCCTGTGGTTTCCTGGAGTGACTGCCGGGCCAGGATTTGGAGTTTCATATATATATATATATATATATATGTGTATCCAGCTTTCACCCTAGCCACCTCATAACCAGCATTCCCTATGGGGAAATGTTACGATTGGCCAGAATTTGCACTACCCATGAAGATCTCCTTGAGTGCCAGGGGGAAGCAGCCAAAAGATTCAAGGCACGCGGTTACTCAGCGGCTGTCATAGGTAAAGCCATTGTCAGAACCAATGCCATCCCTAGGGAGGAATTGTTAGTGGTCCCATCCACCCCTGAGGTCACCAGTGCGACCAACATACTAAATGAGCCAAATAGCCTAGTCACCCCGAGATTGATTATAACGCACAACACTGAGGAAAGAGCTATCAGAGCAGTAATCAACAAGCATTGGGGTATCATTAAATCAGACCCCGCACTAGGACTTGTAGTAGCCCACAAACCTGACATCACATACAGAAGAGCTTTTTCCATGAGGGATGCACTAGTCAGAAACAGTCCGGAGATCGCCAACTCACAGAATTGGCTAGCAGACAAAAAGGGTTTGTTTAAATGCCAGAGTTGCAGGGCATGCAGGTTTGGTAAGAACATCATGAAGGTAGACTCAGCCTTTAGACATGCGCCACTTACCATCAGACATAGACTCACGTGCAGAACGGAATTTGCGGTGTACATGCTCGAATGTAACTGCAGGCTGCGTTACATTGGGAGTACTAAATTGCAAGTGCACCTGCGAATTCTCCAGCACCTCAGAGCGATAGTCAACAATGACCCAGCCTACTCCATAACCAGACATTTTAAGGAGATGCATAATATCAATCTAGAGCACCTCCGTTATTCAGTCATTGATTGCGTCCCACCACTGAGACGGGGTGGCAACAGGGAGAAGCTTTTGAGGCATTTGGAGAGTAGATATATTCTGCAATTTAACACCAAGGCGTCCGCTGGTCTCAACACCACGGAGGATCTGCACCATTTCCTGTAACATAGCATTGCATTCACACCCTTAGTGATCATACCATCGCATTGTAACTGTATATTAATGTTATCACTTGTATATATTTCACTGTTTATATCAGGCTTTACCTGTGCACTCTCAATATTCACATAGAGTTGGGTTTCCTGTCATCAGGCTATGTACAACCACGAAGAGAATACCCAGCATTCATACTGTCATTTTGGTTGTCTATAGTTGGTCTTTAAGCATAGGCACTACAGGCTTGTAACCAATGCTGCGGCAGGAATGGCAACACATGTATTTAGACCATGTTTGCGTATGATTATGAATTAGAATGTCACTTTTTCACAATACGCTATGCTATACTCCAGTGGCGGCTGGTGACATTTTAAAGCAGTGGGCGTAAAAGTTGGGCATGATTTTAAGCCCCAAGCAAAGCGAGCAAGCGAAGCTAATAAAAGTGGGTACAGGTTGGGTCCTCTTCCAAAGAGAAAATTGGAAAAAGATTGGCAAATGGTGATTTTTAAAGCAAAACTATTCTGCTGTTAAGTGGCTGAAGAAGATTTGCTTTCAATGCAGGAATTCCTCCCTGCCAAGTAATAAAAACTTCCTACTGTACAAAAGCCACACTTTACATTATCAATATTGACTCAATGGCAAAAAACACTGCTGGCATGGAAAAGCTATTAATTTAACAGTATGACGTAAGGGTGCAACACAAACTTGGCTCACACCCGCTTTAAACACTTATGTGACTATAGGCGCCTCAGTGCGGGGATTGAGTGACGGCAACAGGTGGGCATCACACTCTCATCGCTACTGACATCATCTAACACCTGCAAGACATTTGGCACTGCTTGGCAAACACGGTGGCAGCATTAGAGGCGGACAGCAAAGTTAAGGAATAACCCCAATCAATGACCTCTGTGGTTTTTAAGGCCCGCTGCTCGTGAATCTGGGTTAGAGCTGCCAGGGAACCTTAAGCGGTGAGTTACTTAGAGGCACTTAACATACCAAACAGAGCAGAAGACAGCCCTATCATGGCTCCAGAGAAAGCTCGCTATATCTGCTCGTATCAGCCAGCATTATATATGTAGAAAACAATGGTCCTGAGCAGACACTAAATTTTACATAAAGTTAAATATAGACCACAATGGGTTACTATACACATCCGATGTCCAGCCGGATAGGGGATTTTTATTTTTCAGATACTAAAGGATATGGTCAAGGATAATGAAAACACTACATTTATCGTGGGGCACAATCCTGCACCCTACAGCATGGGGAACGTGCGGGGGAAAAAAGGGAATAACAATGCAGACAGTTTAGGATAAACAACAGTTACAGGCAAAGACTGAGAGCCGTTGCAACTTGCAGGCATAAATGAAGTTGTAGCAAGTTTGACAAAATAGAGACCACAACGAGTAAGCACAATGGATATTTGTGGCACTATTTTTAAAAAGTCGACGTTTCGATCCCAAGCTCATTGATTAACGGGATCATCTTCAGGACTAAATTTATAACATATGCCTGGTTTTTAACGCCCCAATTGAGGACATAGGGGTATCACATATGGCAGGTCAGAGTGGAAACTGACAATGAAGAACAGCGTTGTTGCTTTTGGTTTGGTCGCTTGCAGTTAAGGTTTCTATAAAACTTAGTGGGCGCTGGAGCGTGCTGCTCCTTGCCTGGATCGGCTGTTGGGTAGTTAGACTGTGGTGCAGATGGGCCACATTTCAATGCGCCAAGTTATTGCTTCAATATACTAATATGTTACAGTCCAAGCTGTGGAGAGATACAGCAATGGAGATCTCTGTCCTCAGCAACAATGTGCTGTGTAGTAACCGGCTCAATGGCAGGCAGGGTTTAAGGCAGTACAAACAATGCAGTCCCTACAATCTGTGGTGCCCAAGTGTTGCTAAAATATAGCGCCTCTGTCTTCACTCTCCGAGGCAATAAACATAAAACTTACCTGAGTGCCGGCCGGGTACCACACCGCCTCTGCTCTAGGCCAGTCACGCTGTACTGGTGGGTCCACGTGTTCCTGCTGGCTGCTGCAGGAAGCAGCCAGCTTCCCTCCTCTATGCAACGCAAGCCAATCGCAATGCAGGTAGGTGCAGCAGGAGAGCGCCCCAGCCAGGACATTTTCTCTGCGTAGAGAAAGAGGGAGAGTGGGCGGTCCTGCTTGAGGGCAGGGGGGGAGTGGCTTACCCACTGTTGTGGGTACTGACTGTTTGGTTGGCTCCTGGGCCGACCAAACAGTCAGTACCCACAACAGTGGGCAAGCCACTCCCCCCTGCCCTCGAGCAGGACCACCCACCCCCCTCCCCCAACCAGGCACAGAGGCACTTCTGCTTTCTCGCAATGCGAGAAGGCAGAACCATAAATGTAGTTTTTACCGTTTATGTTTCTACCTTCTCGCACCACGAGAAAGCAGTGGGGCAACGTCCCCACGCCCCAATGGGGAAGCCGCCACTGCTATACACCCATTGCTTCATTGCAAGGGATACATTGAACAAGCACTGGCAGACTCTAGAATATTTCCTGCGCTTTCACACATTTTTTATTAGTACATTATATGCATTTTTTTGTCAATCAAATGCTCTTGAGGAGGTACAAACACCACACTTATATATTTTGGCCTATATGCGCACTCACGCCTTCCCCAACATGTATATAAACACCTATGTGCGCATTTCACCCTCACTCACACTTTCAACTTTTATTGTATTAAGTGGCAGCTTTGTTTTGCATTTATGCAGTTATTTAGTTTGTTTGCATTTTTACTGTACCAGGGCTAGACGCGCACATCTTATCACTAGCCTTTGCTCACACTTCGCGTTTCTAGTTGTGAGCAATCGGTAACACTAAAATGACTGCTTACGAGGGACATGCTTTCCGTTTTAATGTGTACTTACACGATCGGTTGGCTGCATCTGGGAATGCCATATGCTCTTGTACCAGCTTCCACGATGCCTGTGCGAGAGGAATGAGGCAATCACCGGCTTCAGCAGTTAGTTGACAGTTTTATAGTCTGTTTACACTGGTGTTACTAACTGTAGTAAAACATGATGTCACACATGTGCTTTACTGCGTCTTGCCCCCAGTCACATGCTGCAAAACTACTCAGTCATTGCAATGAACATAGTAAAAACACTGCCACTCACACATATATATAAATACCACTCATTCACCAGTACAGCGCTATGTGATCAAGGCCGCATGTCTGGCGGCCGAAACGCGTCATTAGGACACTTGATGCTTGAATAAATCATCATTTAACTCTCAACTTTGCCTTTGGAGTCTGTTTCCTGGTGTTGCGCCTTTCTTTGGATGGTGGTACCCCTGGGATCCTGCTGTGGAATATTTTGCAGAGTACGGCTGTCTCTGCTTCACAGACCCCCTCTTCGCAAAGAACTACTGGGCCAGCGTGGTTTTCATAAGCCGAATTCGACATGAGCTCCGGGAGGAGAAGCAACTAACCACGGCCCCCTGACAGCTATACACCTGCATGCCTTGAATGCCCATCGAGTAGGAGGTAAAGGACGAGTCGGAGGACCCGGCTAAGCGTCTCCACACACCCGATGGTGAGTACGAGCAGCAGTACAGCTTAAGTCAGGTCAGAAGAGGAGCAAGTTATAGCCCCCAGATATACTAAGAACACGTTTGTTATATCTAGGGGATTGATACATATAGACTATATTATCATGTCCAACGAAGCGCTGCGAGAGAGGGAAGCAGCCGCTGAAGCACTTTTTGATAATTTACCGAATGTACCGTCTTTTGCCAGATGCGCAGAAGCTAATACAGGTACCACTGATGACAGTTACAAGGCAAAACTCAAAACACTTGAAAAACTTATGCGCACAGAAATCACCAGGTGGTGGGAGGCAAAATCTTTGCAAAAATACCGAGAGGCAGATCGGGTCCCACGAGGTCTGAGAATAATGCTGGCACCCAGCTTTGAGCAACCTAACCCTGACATGCTAAAGGAATGGGCCACAAGCAATCTAGAGGCCTCAATGCGTTTAGTCATCATACTAATCAAGTATGCAGAAATTGACAGGGCCAATTTACAAAGAGAGATTGATGTTCTGAATGATGAGTTGGATGCCATGAACCAAAAGGATGCCATCTCTATGGGCAAGGATGAGATCAGGATACGCCTCAGGAAGCATAAGGACACTATCAAAGCGCGCAAGGTGTTCATATTTGCCCGGGACAAAACAGACTATGAATGCGGGCAAATTTTTACATTTGCCAGAAAATACGACTCCATCAGAACACAGCGTATGAATAAACAAAATCAACAGGGGCAGCCTAAGCCACCAGCAGGCAATACTGAGGGCGTTGATTCTGCATCCCTGTCTGATTTGAGTTCCTTGGCAGAGAGTGGAGCGGATTCAGATGACGGGGGCAGATGGAGAACAAGTAACATGCCTGGCAGAGTAAACCCCAGCCCAGGAGAAGAGATGGATTTGTTAGTCTACGACCGGCGCCAGACCCTCAGGCCCAGGCCACCAAGGAAAACAAACACGACGCAACCGAAGGAGGCGGGAAAGGCGGAAACTCAGAAAAACCAAAGCAAATGAACAAAAGAAGAGGCAATTGGAGAAAGAAATGAAGAATGGTACCAAGACTATTATAACATTGAGCACAATGGATCTCACTGAAGCGGAAAAACAGCTCCTCACGTTGGGCCTCACCTTTTGCCCTGAAAGCTCATTTGATTACAGCAACACCCAGATTGACGTCTTCAAATTCATTAGAAAATTAAAATTGATAAAAATTTTCAGACTCAAACAAAGCAATGCCACCACTATCGACACGGTACCCGCTGGTCAAACAGTTGAGCAACCACTCACGGTGGCGGACATCCCGACATTGCGCATCTTGGGTGAACTAGCAGTGCCTTGTACACTGAGGCCTACTCAACAACTTCTACATGATGAGGGTATTGAAAGTTCATGCCGAATCCCTAGCCCTTTCAAGCTGCACTCCACCTTTACCCCAATGATGCAGAGGGATGCGATTTACATATAGAGTGATGTCATCATTGATGAGCTCAAGGCGCTACACCTCAAAACCAGGAGGCGTGCTACCGGAAAATGCATGCAGAGTCTCAAATACAATGAACTTATGAAAAAACTACAAAGCAATAATGAAGTCATCATCAACAAGGCGGATAAAGGAGGGAACATTGTGCTGTGGCCACGCAATTTGTATCTGGAAGAAGCTAACAGACATCTGAGCGATAACCTTTGCTACAGGCTCTCTAACCACAATGAAATGGCTAGCAGTAATAAGGAACTTAGGAAACACCTCAATGAGTTCAGATCTCAGGGCCAGTTGAGCAAAGAAGAATGTGCATTCCTTAACATTGAGACTCCAGTCCTCCCTATCCTTTACTTTCTACCGAAAGTCCACAAAAACGTGACCCCCATTCCTGGTCGACCCATCATCTCGGCCAGAAAAAGCATCTGCGAAAATATTTCCAAGTATGTGGATTTTTTTCTCCAAGATCTTGTGTCCAGCCAGACAACGTACCTCAGAGACACCAGTGATTTATTGCTCAAAGTAAAAGACATTCCCTGGCACGAGGACTATTTGCTAATTTCCATGGACATTACATCACTGTATACCAGCATACGTCACCATGATGGTCTAGCTGCATGCAAATACGTCTTGGGTAATAGACCCATCAATTGTCACAAACACAACAAACTCATTTTGTTTCTAATTGACTGGTGGCTCACACATTTTTTCATGTTCAATAGGAAGGTATACCAGCAACTCAGGGGCGTGGCCATGGGAGCCTGTTTCTCGCCCAGCTACGCATGTTTACATGTTGGCTGGTGGGAGGAGCGGGTTCTCATGGTCAAGCACCAGAAGCTTTCAATAACAGCATTGTGTCTTGCGTGCGTTACATAGACGACGTCTTTTGTATTTGGCGAGGTTGTTAGACCTGGCACCATTGGCGTGGGTCACCCTTCCATTTTTGTCTGTGCCTCAATGTATTTTTGTGCTGGTGTTAGCTGCTCAGAGCACTGTGCCACTGCCATCCAGTGCCACAGTGCAAGTGCTCCCTATGGTAAAATGTATTATGTGAATTGACTTCCATGTTTGGCTTATTTGGTTTACTATCAGTCCCTAGTAGAGTGCACCAGGGGTGCCAAGGGCTTGTATATCCAAATGCTGCTAGTGGGCTTGCAGCACTGGTTGTGCCACCCACAGAAGCAGCGGGGTAAAATGTGTCTAAGGTCTGCCATTGCAGAACCTGCATGCAGTCTGGTACTGTCATGCTGACTGGGCAAGTGTCCCCACTTGCCAGTCCCTAAACCTTCCCTTACCTTCATGTTAGTCACCCCTATGGTAGGCCCTAGGGCAGGGTGCATTGTAAGGATAAGGTAGGACATGCCCTGAAGTGTGTGGCATGCCCTAATAGTGAATTACAGCCATTTTCGTTTTTCACTATTGTAAGGCTACCTGCTCTCCATAGGCCAGATTGGGCTGCTAGATTATAACACTCTATAATCCTAGCGGACTCAGGAAAGCATGGTAGAAATTCGTGTTTAGTATGCCTGAACTCAGAATAATAAAATACTTCTTTTAGTAAAGTTTATTTTAATATCCTGTGTTTGTAAATACTACTTTTAGAAAGTTAGTATTTACTGACCTAGCCATTCAGTCCGCCCCTGCGCTGTGTGTGTGTTCTGCCTAGCAACAGTAGGAGCAGGGCTGGGGAGTTCCAGGAGACCGGCTGGCTGCCAGGTGGTGGGTAGAGAGATTACACCAGGATGGGTGGGAGGAGTACACCTTGACTCTTGAATAGACCTGTGCTCTGCCACCACAAAGCTGGCTCCGCCCCCTGTGGAGCGGCTGATGTCTCTGCCCTGCTGCTGAAAGGAAAGAGCAGAGTCACCACAACAAAGTGCTCCAAAACTGGACTGAGCCAGGCCCAGGCCCCCTGGCGACAAAGAACAAAAGATTTGCGCTTTAAAAGAAGGAGCCCTGCTCCTAAGAAATCAGATCCTGCTTGTGACCAAGACGAACGCTCTGCCTGAGGAGGAGGAACCTGAAGCTGAAGGAGGAAAGCTGTTCCTAAGTCTGGAGGACTTGCCTGCAGTGGTTGCCTCACTGCCAAAGGAGAGAGGAAACTTGCAAAGACTTGCTTAAGTTATCTACTCAAATACTTGTGCTCACAGCAATCTCCAAGGGCTTGATTGAGCTTGCCCCCTGAACTGAACCCCAGGACCCGTGGGTTCACCGTCTCTCCGCTCGTCTGAGAATTGAGCCGTGTGCTTTCTCCTGCCGGAGTGCTCTGCGCACCTTCGCCCCCTCCAAGGGCCGTGACACCCAGAAGCCTGGCCGCCTCCACTCGCCGAGAGCCCCGCTCTACCTGAGTCGCTCTTGACCCATCGGGTCTGGCCGCCCCGCTTCCCTGTCACCTGCCTGCTACTGGAGCGTGCTTGGTGCCCCCTCGCCCTCCCGCCGGATTTCTACTCGGAACGCGAGTTCAATCCCCGGACGGCTGCCCGTACATCGTAACGTATCCGGCCGCCCCGCTTTGCCTCCAAGAAAGATTCGGACCGCGCCGCCCCCCTGAAGTGACCTCCCGCACAGTCCGTTTCGGAGGCCCCGGGCCGCGCCTGTCTACCGAAAGCCGCCCGATGGTTCTCGATCCGGAGACCCTCGAGGTGCAGAACCTGCACCCCCCACCGAAGACTCGTCAACACACCACACGCTCCCAGGTACAGTGAACTC
>NC_140595.1:688297449-688309949 GCF_964204655.1 Triturus cristatus
ACTCTAAAAGGTGCATCACATGTGAATATCTTTTACAAACATCATCTGCAACTAGTTCTGTTACGAGAAGGACCTATGCAATAAGGCAGCATCTTACATGTCGCTCAACATGCATTATTTATGTGATTCAGTGCCAACGGCAAAGCTGTAAAAAGCAATATGTAGGCCAAACAGTGAATGACCTCCGTACACGATTCAGGAACCACAAATCTGCAATAATTAATAAGAAAATTGACCAGCCTGTAGCCAATCATTTTAACCTTGTGGATCATTCACTATCAGATTTGAAGATTTTCCCTGTGGAACATGTTTCAAAGGAAGAACTACTGGACTCCAGGGAAAACTTCTGGATGTACCGTTTAAAATCACTGCATCCAGATGGACTGAACATTACTGACAACACAACCTGATTACTGCATATCTCGAGAGCTCTCAGGACTGCATTGATTCCACATTCAAAATGGAATCTTCACTCATGATGCTTTTTGAAAATTCAGCTGTCATCTGTGCAGCCACAGAGCAAACCCTCTTGTACTACCTGAGAAAGGCGGAAGCTGAAACGTTGTAGTGGAAATATATTTTTGTTCTTTGGTGAATCTATCTGTTTGAGTCACTTCTTTCTTGGATATATATGTATGTATATATGTATGTATATATATATGTATATACATACATATATACATATGTATGTATGTATGTACAGTTGTGATCAAGGGTACGTTGTATGCCCGAAACGCGTCATATGGCATAAAAATAAAGAAGTTCCAGCCACGAAACTTTGGGTCCTTGACTCTATACTTTACGCTCAGGAGTTGCTTTGCAATATATGTATATATATATATATGTATATATATATATATATATGTATATATGTATGTATTACCCACTGGCGGTCGCCAGTAGGTAGTTATAGTTAGGACCACGTTTCCATAGGAAATCCGCAACATTCTATTTTGAATAACTTTGGCGCCGGTCGACGAATCCTCGCGAATTTTTCAAAATAGGTGGGGCGCTACGCTCCGCTCCTTCCCTGAAAGTCTTGGGGGGATTCGTCAAGCGGGGGCTGAGATAAAAGGGGGGTCCCAAAACGCGTTTTTCCCATGCATTTTTCCATAGGACCTTTAGACAGGGCTACAGCCCGAACGGCTGAACAGAATTACTAGAAATTTTGCAGAGAGGTAGTCCTCAGGTCAAGGAAGTGCCTTTTGTAGGTTTGGTGTAAATCTGTTCAGTAGATTCTGAGAAAATAGCCTTTAAATCAATATATATATCTGAGCCAGCTTACGGTGCGCTTACGGTACGCTTACCGTACGCGTACGGTGGCGTGCGCGAGCGCGATTCTGATTGGCTCTTAGATCTTAGTAAACATTCGAATCGGTCGAAACCAGGAAGCGGCGGCCGCCATTTCGTGTGTTTCACTCAGAAAAAAAAGAGTGATAACAAGAAAAGGGGGCAAGGAGGAGAGTTACAGACCCCCTAACATTTGTAAGGGGGTCAAAGAAGGACAGAAAAGTACAAAGAAAACATTTATTGATTTTAAAAAAAATCACGGGGTACGCGTACGGTAAGCGTACGGTAAAAAAAAAAAAAAAAAGAAATGAAAATCAGATTTAAGTGTTTAGATATTAGGGGGCTCTAAAAAGAGCCGTTGTGTTTATGAAGTGATTTTTTTGTGGTACCTACAAGTAAGTACCGATGCAGAGTCTAAGGTTCAAGAGGAAGACTCTGTTCCCTTCATCATTGAAGTGCACACCATCTCCTCTATAAATGTCTTGCATGTCATAACGCAAGTTGTTGTGGTAAATGGAACCCATACCATAGTCACGGAGGAAAGCAGAAACAGATTTGTTGACGTGCTTTCTTGCTTTGTCAATCTGCGGACAGAAATGATTGGACCAGTTCCATTTTTGCCTTTGGCATATGTTAGAAAACACAAAGGCAGTTTTAGGGAAAAGTGAAAACAGTTGTGCAAAGGTGTCCTTCATAAGCATTTCCAGACCTACCCCAGTCAAAGTGCCTAGGTCATTGCCACCACAGTGCACTATTATGAGGTCAGGGTGTTGGTGTTTCTCTGCAAACTTTTCACTCCAGAAGACATAGCTGTGCCCTACAATCCACACTGTGAACATCTTCAAAGGAGAACTGGATGCACTCAGGAGGTGTAATTCAGTAGAATGGCAATATGAAAAGAAGGACAGTTTGGAAATGGAGGCATACATATTTTTTTCATAAAAAAAAGAACTGATTGGCTGTTTCATACCATTCTAGAATAAAAACTAGGCTGTATGTGTAAATTAATAGAAGCATGTTTTGTATTGGTACAGAAAAATGTGTTACCAAAGAACAGTACTATGGATTTGCTGTTAGGTTTGAAAAGTCAAGCACTCTTGCTCTGTGGAATTGAAACATTGTTTGGCGAACTTCTGACCTGACTCCACACAGCAGTGTTCCATGAGCTGTTGCTATGGTAGCAGGCAGAAGTCAAGTTGGGGGAAGGGTACTAGGCAGAAGTCAAGTTGGGGGAAGGGTACTTTTGGAAAAGGGTTGGTTTTCAACCAATAGAAATGTGTGATTACATTTGAAAAAAAGGGGCAAGCACTGAGATTTGAAATTAACATGTATATGTGTGGAAAAAGAGAGGGAAAGTTTGCCATTATCTGGTTCTGCTGAGAGGAGAGAGGTGTAAAGAACAGAGATCCTGGCACTGATAATCTGCTGTTTGAGTGCCACATTTCTTTCACAACTAACTAATTTTAAAGGTGAGTTTAGAGTTTGAGAGGGGATGTATATGGTAAATTAAGAAATGAATAATAGAGGAGGAGCCTAGCGCGCAACCAAGATGGCCGTGTAGGTGCGAGGCTCCCGAGGACCTCCGCAACCTCCTACGATTATCCTGAAATTATCCTGCCCTTGATGAGGGGACTATGTTGGTGAACCTGAGCTGAGGTGGCACCCGTTTCCCGCTTCCGAATCGGACCTCGGACACCGGAGTGAGCACCGATTGAGGTTTGCGGCCTTCCCCTCGCCGGACCCCGGATTTGCGCTGTGGGGTGGTCCAGTGACAAAGTGAACAACAGCGGCAGGCAGGGCCTGGCGACTCGCGTAACCCCGCACTTTCGCTTTCGCACCTCCTTGCCATCTCTGCGAGGTTGGGTTGCGGAGCCCTTGGTGTTGGTGTGGCCTTGCTGGGAGGCCCTGCCTGCCTGCAGGCTGTGATCCACCCCGCTGCTCTGAGGGGGCCCCCCCCCGGAGTTCGTGGCCCTGCTTTCCTGCCCTACACGACGTGGCTGGTGCGACTGGGAGGCTGGAGGCCATGGCCACGAAACAAGATGGAGACCGGGCAAAGACCAAATCGACCCGGCGTGGCGCCGTCCATCAGGCCAATAGTATGGACCGCTATACCCTCCAGAAGGGATCTCCCGATGGACCGCGTAAGTCCCCTGAGAGCCCTCCTGATGCCCCAGACCTGCCCGCAGATCTGACTCTGCGAGATATCATGGGCGCCATTGCCGAGATGAAGGCCTCGGTGGGCCAGCGGTTTGATACACTGGCGCAGAAGATCGACTCGGTCCTCGTGGATGTTGGCCTGGTGAGGGCCGATCTTTCCAAAACCAACGACCGAGTAGATTCTTTGGCCCACACCGCATCGGGCCTGACGACAGATGTGGCGGCCTTACAAACAGAGGTGCGCCGGCTTAGTCAGGCGAGTGCGCTTATGGACCGACGCCTGGAGGACTCGGAGAGTCGGGCACGGAGGAACAACATCCGCATCATTGGGGTGCCTGAGGGACGCGAGGAGGCGGCGGCGGATCTCTTTGTGGAGGACCTGATTGCCACCCATCTCCAGCCACGGGGGCTGAGTAAATTCTTCGCTGTGGAGAGGGCCCACGGGGTTCCCGGGGGAAGGCCGAAGGTCGGAGCCCCTCCGAGACCTCTCATTGCCCAGATTTTCAATTTTCGGGACAGAGACGCTATCCTGCAAACCTCCAGACTGCATGGACCGGTCAAGTTTGACAATATGGAGGTAAATTTTTACCCTGATTTCACCCCTGCGGTCCAGAAGCAGAGACTGAGCTTCCTAGGCGTCAAGCGCCGTCTTCGGGACCTAAACCTCAAATACGCCATGCTCTTCCCAGCCAAGCTGCGAGTGGAGGTAGATGGTCGCACGCACTTTTTTTGATCGTCCCGAAGCGGCCGGGGACTGGCTGGATACTCTGCCCGGGGATCGTGATCGGGGGGGCGGGGGGGGGGCGGCGGGGGGAGACGGCACGCTGGATCGGGACTGAGGGTTTAATATTGGGCCTCACTCTGGACGGAAATGATGCCACTTTCGATTCTGCGTCAGTTTTTGTAAGTTCCCCTCCTATGGGGGTTGTGTGGGGTCTGTTGGGGGTTCTCCCTCCTCCTCTAGGGGGTCTACTTAGTTCAACCATATATGGGGCGACAGGCACACTGCACGTTGGAGGGGCTGTTCGGGCTCATGCAGGGGTGCAGGGAGGGGGGAGTTCTGTTGGGGTGGGTGGGTAGGGATGGGGTGTTGTTCGTTTTTATCACAAGGCAAACGTACTTTTGTGTTAGTTCTAAAGTGCTCTCCGGGGGACGAATGTTGGCTTATGTGTATGATGGGGGGTAGGGACTTAACTTTGTTGTCTTGGAATGTGAATGGGCTGGGGGACAGGATCAAACGAGGTGTGGTCCTGCAGTTTTTGAAGAGAATCTCGCCCGATGTAGTCTTTCTGCAGGAGACACACCTCATTGGCAACTCCTTCTGCGCCATGAATCGGCGTGGCTATCGCCTAGTGGCTCACTCGGGCTTTACGTCTGGCTCAAGGGGTGTGGGCATCATGGTGAGGAACTCGCTCCCGTTGGAGATTGATGAGGTGCTCCACGATGACAGGGGACGTTACACGGTCTTGGTGGGAAGATTGGAGGGCAAAGTGGTTGTCTTTGTGTCAGTGTACATCCCACCGGGGCTGCAGTCGACCACCTTTACAGACCTGGGGCGGCTTCTCCTTGGCCTTCCGGGGGGGCTTTTAGTTGTGGGGGGGGGATTTCAATGCGGTAGTATCTGGGACTTTGGATCGTCACCCCCCCAGGGACCTCCCCCGGGCACAGGCGTGGCTACCCGGCCTCTTGGATACATTTGGGTTGGTGGACTGCTGGCGTTTAAAACACCCCACGCAGCTGCAGTACACTTTACACTCGGGAGCCCATGGTAGTCTCTCACGACTAGACTATGTCCTTGTCCCGGCGGCCTATGTTGGGAGGGTGGGAGAGGTGCACCATTTGCCACGGGGTATTTCGGACCACTCCCCGCTTTTACTGCACTTTGATGTCTTTCCGAAAGGTGAGGGTAGGGTTGTCCCAATCAATCCTTGGTACCTGTGCGACCCCACCATTCGTGCTGAATTGATTAAATCCCTTCAGCGATATTTCGATGAGAACGTGGGGTCCGTGCATTCGGCTGTACCGCTGTGGGAGGCCTTCAAGGCAGTACTCCGAGGGGAAGCCCTATCCCTTATTTCCCACGCCCGGAGGCGCGAGCGGGAGGAGGTGACCCGGATGGAGGCTGAAATAGCCGAGTTGGAGGGTAATTTAGAAGGTGGGGTGACGGATGCCGCATTACATGTCCTCCAACTCAAGCAAGCGGCCTATAGGGCCCTCGTTACGGAGGCGGCCAGGGGCCTCAGTAGAGAGCAACAGGGGCGACTGTATGATGTGGGTGATAAGGCTGGTAAACTGATAGCGTGGTTGGACAAAAAAGAGAGAGCGAATCGTGTGGTCCCGCTGATTGAGAAAATGGATGGTGTGTGTGTAACTGAGCCAGAAGAAATCGTCTCCTGTTTCGCGGATTATTTCCGTGGGGTGTATTCCCCGGTGTCTCCCTGCTCGGAAGAGGATTCCCGTGCCCTGCTCAGGGATATCGCGCTGCCGTCCCTTTCCGGGGATGACAGGGTTTTGCTGGATGCCGCTCCCACCTCCGACGAAATCGCCCTCGCCATACGCTCGGTCGCGTCCGGCAAGGCCATGGGTCCGAATGGTCTCCCTATCGAGTTGTACAAGTTGCGACCGGATACGCTGGCACCCCATCTCCGGGCTATGTTCCTGGCGGCACACTCGGTGGGCTCCCTCCCGCTTGACCAGCGTCTGGCTACAATCGTGGTCATTCACAAGGAGGGGAGACCTCGGGACCGGGTTACATCCTATCGGCCCATTTCACTTCTGAATGCGGAGCCCAAGATTCTCGCTAAGGTACTGGCCAATCGGCTGGTCGGCGTGGTGGGCGATTTGGTCCATCAGGACCAGTCCGGCTTTATTCCTCATCGCAACACAGCCCTTAATCTGCGGCGCTTGCACGGTGTGCTTGCACGTGTCCCGTTTATACGGGAGCCGGCCATTTTGGCGTCCTTAGACGCCACCATGGCGTTTGACACGCTTGAGTGGCCATACATCTGGGCGATGCTTGCGAAGTTCGGATTTGGCCCAGGGTTCATCAGTTGGGTCAAATTGCTGTATTCGGGCCCATTGGCGCAGGTGGTGGTGAACGGAAGAGTATCGGCTCCGTTCGAGCTGGGCCGGGGCACGCGGCAGGGCTGCCCCTTATCTCCGCTCCTCTTTGCACTTGCCTTGGAGCCCCTGGCGGAGTGGCTGCGGTGGGAGCCTTCCATCCGTGGTCTCCGCTGGACCCCCGAGTATGAGGACCGCGTATCCCTATACGCTGATGACATCCTTTTGTACCTAGCTTCCCCACGTAAATCACTCATAGTACTGGTTGATGTTTTGCATTCATTCGGTCGTAACTCCGGTCTTGTCATCAACTGGGCTAAATCGTGTGTGTACGTTCTCTCCGGGGAGGCTCCTATCCTCCCGCGGGGCTGTCCGATCCAGGTCGCCCCGCAGGGATTTAGGTACCTGGGTATCTTCATTACGCTGGACCCGGAGGCTTGGTATGATCGGAACTTGCTTCCCCCACTCCAGCGCCTGAAAGAGGATGTTGCGCGCTGGCGGCGTTTGCCGCTTTCGCCGCTCCGCCGGGCGGCATTGTTTAAAATGATGTCGCTGCCGCGTTTCCTGTACGCGTTGCAGAACACTATGGACCTCGTCCCAGCTCGCTACTTCCGCGAAGTGGAGAGTTTGCAGCGCCGCCTGCTCTGGGACGGGAGGCCACGTATTGCCCTGGCGAAGCTGACGCTCCCATGGTATGATGGGGGGATTGCCCTTCCGGATATCAAACGGTACTATTGGGCCTCCCAGCTAGCCGCGATTAATCAGGGCCTATATGGGCCCGCCTTAAACCCGGCATTTGAAATGGATAGGATGCTCCTTCCAGGTGGTGACCATAATCGAGCGCTCTATTCTAGCGCGCCTGATGCTCGCCTAACGGGCCCCACGCGTGTCATGGTGCGAGTATGGCATGCGGCCAATGCAGCGATGGGGTGGAAGGATCGTTTGACCCGGGCGTCACCACTATACGCGTCTGAGCGGTTGGGCTCCTTGTGGACCTCGAAGGGCTTTGAGAAGTGGGACATAATAGGCATTAGCAAGGTGGGGGATCTCTGGACGAGGGGAGGATTTAAAACGTTCGAGATGCTGCAGACGGAATTTCAGTTGCAGGGCAGCGAGTACTTTCGGTATTTGCAGGTCCGTCATGCGCTGGGCTCCGTCTTTCCGGACGTTGCCTCCATCCCGGAGTGTTCCCCCCTGGAGGATAGAGTGCTGGATGGACACATCCCGGACAGCACGATCTCACTGATCTACAAAAAACTGATCAACGACCGCTCAGACTTGTTGACTGCCCTTCATGGGGCTTGGGTAGCCGATGGGCTGGAGCTGGACGACGAGGACTGGACCTCCGCGGTGGCCTCCCCGAAAGAGGTGGCCATACCGGCTCGCCTTCG
Source organism: Triturus cristatus (assembly GCF_964204655.1). Classification (NCBI taxonomy): domain Eukaryota; kingdom Metazoa; phylum Chordata; class Amphibia; order Caudata; family Salamandridae; genus Triturus; species Triturus cristatus. The sequence goes on from NC_140595.1 coordinate 688,305,348, forward strand.
TTTCGTCCAGCTCAAGATACTCCACAGGGTCTACATGACGGGGCCAAAGCTCCTGCGTATGGGCTATGCTGAGGACGGTCTGTGTAAGCGAGGGTGTGGTGCGTTGGGAACTTTTCTGCATATCCTGTGGGAGTGCCCGGAGGTGGAGGGGTTCTGGCGTGGTGTGCATGAGGTGCTGCGAGTGGTTACGCATGTGGCGCTGTTGCCCGAAGCGAGGAGATGCTTGTTGAATGTGTGGGAGCCTACCGACTATTCGGTGTCGCAGACGTGGTGGGTGACTCTGGGGTATATGGTTGCCAAGCGTGATATTGCCCAATTGTGGGGATCCCAGAGGCCCCCGACTGTCTCAGCTTGGAAGGACCATATGGATTGGTGCATGTTTCGGGAAAAGGTGGTGTATGTGGCGAGAGGTAAGCCTGGGACATGGGTGAAAGTGTGGGGCCCCTGGAACGCCTACCGCGGGGGAATCTGTGCTCCACCGTTATTGCCTGGTCCGTCGCCGGCCCCGTCCCCTTAGCCAATTCATCCCCCCGGCACCTGGGCAGTGGGTTTACCCAGCCCTAGTTCTGATCTCTCCCCCCTCTTGAGACTTCTATGGATGGCTAGTATTTCCCCCTTAGGGGAGCACGTGTTGCTATTTCCGATTGTGGATTGCCTTGTGGGTTTGTTTGTATTTGTTGTTCTTTCAGTTTAAAATGGAACCGTATAGTGGGGTCTGGATGGTATGGCTCGCAACGCTATTAACTCCTATCCATGCTCTGCCGCAGCACCATGTGCTTTATAAATGTATCTCGTATGCTCCTTTCATTGCTAGCGGCCGGCCGGAAGGTTGTAGGCCCATATTTGTATATTTTTGAATCTTGTAATAAACAGTTTCAAAAAAAAAAAAAAAAAAAAAAAAGAAATGAATAATAGAAATGCAATTCTTTTTGTTGAAGTTGTGTTTATTATTTTCTGTTTTGGGAGAAATTTAAATGTGAGGAACAAGTAAAATAATATGGACTATGTTTTCACAATAAATTAAGGTGTACTGGTATAATAAAAGAATAGTTTAAGGGTTTGAGGTTGGACTCAGTAATGCAAATACATTCAGCATCACTAAGGCTGGTTGCCCTTGCTTGAGGGTAGGCAGACACCCAGGTTACAAATGATGCTGGTCTGAAAAAGCAGTTTGGACATGTGCTTTTTAAAAAATCTGAAAAGTGGATTCATAATGTGTCAGTCTGTAAAAGTGTTTATTATTTGCCAAAAAAAAGAGCAGTAAGTGTGCTTTCAAATTGGCAAAGAAATTTCGTTTTGTGACTAATGTGAAAACATGACTCTGTGTGCAAATAGGAATTACAGGCAGAGATTTATTGCGTATTGCTCTGGTGATTTCACAGTTGCATTAGATGGAAAGGGGGAGCCATTTTTTGGTGCAGAAGCAGACTCTTAGCACACAGGTAGCTGCTTACCATGTGGAATCATGCACAGTATTCACAAGCGAGTGGGGTTTGAGGTTTCAGTCAGTAATGCAAATACATTCAGCATCACTAAGGCTGGTTGCCCTTGCTGGAGTGTAGGCAGACACCCAGGTTACAAATGATGCTGGTCTGAAAAAGCAGTTTGGACATGTGCTTTTTAAAAAATCGGAAAAGTGGATTCATAATGTGTCAGTCTGTAAAAGTGTTTATCACTTGCCAAAAAAAAGAGCAGTAAGTGTGCTTTCAAATTGGCAAAGAAATTTCGTTTTGTGACTAATGTGAAAACATGACTCTGTGTGCAAATAGGAATTACAGGCAGAGATTTATTGCGTATTGCTCTGGTGATTTCACAGTTGCATTAGAAGGAAAGGGGGAGCCTTTTTTTGGTGCAGAAGCTGACTCTTAGCACACAGCCAGCTACTTACCATGTGGAATCATGCACAGTATTCACAAGCGAGTGGGGTTTGAGGTTTCAGTCAGTAATGCAAATACATTCAGCATCACTAAGGCTGGTTGCCCTTGCTGGAGTGTAGGCAGACACCCAGGTTACAAATGGTGCTGGTCTGAAAAAGCAGTTTGGACATGTGCTTTTTAAAAAATCTGAAAAGTGGATTCATAATGTGTCAGTCTGTAAAAGTGTTTATCACTTGCCAAAAAAAAGAGCAGTAAGTGTGCTTTCAAATTGGCAAAGAAATTTCGTTTTGTGACTAATGTGAAAACATGACTCTGTGTGCAAATAGGAATTACAGGCAGAGATTTATTGCGTATTGCTCTGGTGATTTCACAGTTGCATTAGATGGAAAGGGGGAGCCATTTTTTGGTGCAGAAGCAGACTCTTAGCACACAGCCAGCTACTTACCATGTGGAATCATGCACAGTATTCACAAGCAAGTGGGGTTTGAGGTTTCAGTCAGTAATGCAAATACATTCAGCATCACTAAGGCTGGTTGCCCTTGCTGGAGTGTAGGCAGACACCCAGGTTACAAATGATGCTGGTCTGAAAAAGCAGTTTGGACATGTGCTTTTAAAAAAATCTGAAAAGTGGATTCATAATGTGTCAGTCTGTAAAAGTGTTTATCACTTGCCAAAAAAAAGAGCAGTAAGTGTGCTTTCAAATTGGCAAAGAAATTTCGTTTTGTGACTAATGTGAAAACATGACTCTGTGTGCAAATAGGAATTACAGGCAGAGATTTATTGCGTATTGCTCTAGTGATTTCACAGTTGCATTAGATGGAAAGGGGGAGCCATTTTTTGGTGCAGAAGCAGACTCTTAGCACACAGGTAGCTGCTTACCATGTGGAATCATGCACAGTATTCACAAGCGAGTGAGGTTTGAGGTTTCAGTCAGTAATGCAAATACATTCAGCATCACTAAGGCTGGTTGCCCTTGCTGGAGTGTAGGCAGACACCCAGGTTAAAAATGGTGCTGGTCTGAAAAAGTAGTTTGGACATGTGCTTTTTAAAAAATCTGAAAAGTGGATTCATAATGTGTCAGTCTGTAAAAGTGTTTATCACTTGCCAAAAAAAAGAGCAGTAAGTGTGCTTTCAAATTGGCAAAGAAATTTCGTTTTGTGACTAATGTGAAAACATGACTCTGTGTGCAAATAGGAATTACAGGCAGAGATTTATTGCGTATTGCTCTGGTGATTTCACAGTTGCATTAGATGGAAAGGGGGAGCCATTTTTTGGTGCAGAAGCTGACTCTTAGCACACAGCCAGCAACTTACCCTGTGGAATCATGCACAGTATTCACAAGCGAGTGGGGTTTGAGGTTTCAGTCAGTAATGCAAATACATTCAGCATCACTAAGGCTGGTTGCCCTTGCTGGAGTGTAGGCAGACACCCAGGTTACAAATGGTGCTGGTCTGAAAAAGCAGTTTGGACATGTGCTTTTTAAAAAATCTGAAAAGTGGATTCATAATGTGTCAGTCTGTAAAAGTGTTTATCACTTGCCAAAAAAAAGAGCAGTAAGTGTGCTTTCAAATTGGCAAAGAAATTTCGTTTTGTGACTAATGTGAAAACATGACTCTGTGTGCAAATAGGAATTACAGGCAGAGATTTATTGCGTATTGCTCTGGTGATTTCACAGTTGCATAAGATGGAAAGGGGGATCCATTTTTTGGTGCAGAAGCAGACTCTTAGCACACAGCCAGCTACTTACCATGTGGAATCATGCACAGTATTCACAAGCGAGTGGGGTTTGAGGTTTCAGTCAGTAATGCAAACACATTCAGCATCACTAAGGCTGGTTGCCCTTGCTGGAGTGTAGGCAGACACCCAGGTTACAAATGGTGCTGGTCTGAAAAAGCAGTTTGGACATGTGCTTTTTAAAACATCTGAAAAGTGGATTCATAATGTGTCAGTCTGTAAAAGTGTTTATCACTTGCCAAAAAAAAGAGCAGTAAGTGTGCTTTCAAATTGGCAAAGAAATTTCGTTTTGTGACTAATGTGAAAACATGACTCTGTGTGCAAATAGGAATTACAGGCAGAGATTTATTGCGTATTGCTCTGGTGATTTCACAGTTGCATTAGAAGGAAAGGGGGAGCCATTTTTTGGTGCAGAAGCAGACTCTTAGCACACAGCCAGCTACTTACCATGTGGAATCATGCACAGTATTCACAAGCGAGTGGGGTTTGAGGTTTCAGTCAGTAATGCAAATACATTCAGCATCACTAAGGCTGGTTGCCCTTGCTGGAGTGTAGTCAGTCACCCAGGTTACACATGTTGCTGGTCTCAAAAAGCTGTTTGGACATGTGCTGTTTTCAGAATCTGAAAAGTGGATTCATAATGTGTCAGTCTGTAAAAGTATTTATCACTTGCCAAAAAAAAGAGTAGTAAGTGTGCTTTCAAATTGGCAAAGAAATTTCGTTTTGTGACTAATGTGAAAACATGACTCTGTGTGTAAATAGGAATTACAGGCATAGATTTATTGCGTATTGCTCTGGTGATTTCACAGTTGGATTAGAAGGAAAGGGGGAGCCTTTTTTTGGTGCAGAAGCAGACTCTTAGCACACAACCAGCTATTTACCATGTGGAATCATGCACAGTATTCACAAGCGAGTGGGGTTTGAGGTTTCAGTCAGTAATGCAAATACATTCAGCATCACTAAGGCTGGTTGCCCTTGCTGGAGTGTAGGC